>NC_060278.1:107509154-107555145 GCF_021613505.1 Equus quagga | reverse complement strand
TATATAATGAGGGTCCATGTGTGCCACAGCCTTTTTCATGTAGAAACACGTTTTAAGGCCATTTCTGTTGGTTCACAGAAAGGGGAAAATTGTAAAACTGATGTGGTTGAATCATGGCCCCTAAAAAATAGGGCCAAGTCCTAACCCAGAGAACCTGTGACTGACCTTACTTGGAAAAAAGGTCTTTGTAGAGGTGATTAAATTAAGAATCTCAAGATAAGATCATCCTGGATTTAAGGTGAGCCCCAAATCCAATGACTAGTGTCCTTGTAGGAGAAAGAGGGAGATCTGATCCACAGAAACCCAGGGGAGAAGCTGTGTGAAGATGGAAGCAGAGACTGGAGGGATGCGGCCAAAAGCCAAGGATGCCTGGAGCCTCCAGAAGCTGGAAGAGGCGAGGAAGGAGCTTCTGTTTGAGCCTTGGGAGGGAGTGTAAGACTCCTGGCCTCCAGAACTGGGAGAGAATAAATTTTTGTTAAGTCACCAAGTTTGTGGAAACTTCTTCAGCAGCCCTAGGAAACCAGTCCACGTGGTACCAAGTGGGAACAATGGCTTCAGCGGCTCCCACATCCACCGCGGGGCCCAGTGCACACCAGCCCGCCTGGAGTCAACCCACCCTCCAAGATTTGGTTCTTGGCCCTGAATCTTTACTCACCATTCCCAGTCCAGAAAGCCTCTGTTCTATTCTCCCTACATCTGAATTTCCTGGAGAAGCCCTCTCTCTCCCAAGAAAACTCCTGCTTTGGGTTCCGTCCCCAACACTGACCTCGTCTTCTACTAAACAACACAAATGTTTGTTACCATGTGCCCCACTCGCATCTGGTACTCAGCATAAGCCAGTTTTTATGTACTTATGCACATTATGCTCAGTAGATAATAACAATCAGCTTTTATCATCTGCTTTAGAGTCTGTAAAGTGCTCACTGCCCTCAGTAGCTTGCTTCATTGTCACGTTGAGCCAATGGATAGGTAAGACCCACATCAACTTGCTCTATGACATAAGATTCCAAGGAAGAAGCTTACAGACCTGCCAACGTTATTCCTCATGTGATCTGAGCAAAGGGCGAACAGCTCGTTGGTCTGTCTGTTTTCACCCTGTACATTTATCGAGAGCAGGAATTTTCTTTTCTGCCCCTTCAGTGCATAGCATGGAGCTTAAGAATATAAACATGGAGGCTGATGTGAGTTTCCACGGGGAGCTTGATTGAGCCCTCTTTAAGGTGTGGAGAAGAGAGCTGGTGGGAAAGCTCTGCCTTTTGGGACAACTGACCGATTTCTGGTTGGTTCTGTTAGGTTCTATGGTGGAGATGGTTTCACCCAAGCACACCCCAATGGGCAATTCCATTGGCCATATCTATTGGAGAAAGAGGAAGGTAGCAGAGTTGAGGATGAGGGCCACAGACAATGAAGAAAGGTAAAAGCTGTTCCCTGATAGCATCTCTGCCTACCCCTGCCCCACCTCATCCCAGCCTCTCCTACATCATCCGAACCCTTGATGTTCCCTATCAAAGACAATGCTTTTCCTTGCACAACTGGCCATCCAGTTGAGTAAATACCTACCTTGGTTTAAATTCTCAAGGAGAAACAAAAGGCTAATCCTCATCCTTGCCTCCTGGGGGATTGGAGGGGAGAGCACAAAAGTGCCGTCTGCCTGCAGGGGGCCCTGGAGCTACACAAAGGTGGATGAGAAGATGTCCCAGTCTTGTCCCCAGGGGTCAAAACATCGGGACATCAGACAGAGCCCAAGGTCAGCACTCGAGCCAAACAGACAACAGTTAGCCACAAAAAGATGGTAATTCAGTCACCCCTGGCCAGATGGGACCCTGCAGCCTTTTCACAGATGGGCTTCACATTTCCCAGTCAATCCCCTGCAAGCAGGCTGAGATTGGGCTCATTACGTCTGGGGAGAGGGAAGAAAGGGAGGGGAAATTGAGGTCCGGAGAAGTTAAGCGATTTGTCCTGGTTGCCCAGTGATTGCAACTTAAAATAGCCCTTTTTCCAGGAAGCTGTCCCCATTAGTTCATCCTTGTTTGTCTCCAAGCATGACAAAGGGCGCACCTCTTACCACTTCACATGTAAGCAATGTACCCTCACTCTCACACGTCATAGCTATTCAGATTGCTATTTCACATGGACTCTAAGCCCATCCTGACCCATTTTACCCTCACAACGGCCCTGTGGAAAGAATCAAGTGAACTTCCTTTGTAAAGATGGAGGGGTGGGGGGTACCAGGAGTTCTGATTCATGTTTTCCAGGCCCTGGAGAGAGCTGTACTGAGTACAGGGCCCAGCCCACGTGGCCAGTACTCAGGGGTGTTCATTGTCTTCTCAGTGTTGGATTCTCAGTATTCTTACCCAGTACCCTTACCCCTAGTTTAGGGTCACGTTGACTGTTCCACAGATATCACTCTTTTTTTTATCCCTCATGCGTCTGTCCCCCTGCTGGACTTCAGGCTCCTGAGGGCAAGGATGGCCATCTCCTGCTCATCCTGCATCCCCAGCAGCCTGGTGCCTTTGTGTGCCCAGTCTGGATCCACCTCCAAGGAGACCGTTACCTGCCGTTTCTGAAGAAGCCTGCTGGAGGGCCCTGCGTGGCCCCAGCCCCTTGAGCGGAGGCGGGGGGCAATCTTTCCTCGGCACCCAGAGAGGCTTGCGCAGTCTGCCGGCTCGCAGCTGAACTCGGCTCTGTGAGAAATTCCCTTTGTACCTGTGGGACAGAGACACACGTATGCAGTAAGCAGGCTTGAGAACAGCCGCCCAGAAGCTCATGCCCACAAAAAATCTGAAAAGACGATGCTCAGACGGTAAAGCCCAAGTCCCTGTGGGGTGCCTGGGAGAACACACGGGCTCGACCTCTAAGTAGCTCGTCTGCTCTTGGACATTCCTCGTCCCTCCTATCCTCATTTTCCCCTCCGTGACATGCGGATAATAACAGGACCTAACTCCAAAGGCTGTGGCAGAGACTAAATGAGATAGTGCTCATGAAATGCTTCCCAGCTGCTTAGCACATAGCAAGTGCTTAATAAAGGTAGCTGCTGTAATTAAATGCTGAATCACGTGGTCTTGACTACTTAATAAACGGGCTGTCCAAAAACTTTCTGCAGTGATGGAAATGTTCTATCATCTGCATGACCAATACAGTAGCCACTAACCACAGGCAACTATGGAGCATTTGAAATGGAGTTAGTATGTCTGAGGAACCGAGTTTTACGTCTGGTCTCATTTTAATGAATTTAAATGGCCGCATGTGGCTAGTGGCTACTATATTGGACAGCGCCGGTCTCAAGGGTCTCCTTTGAAAAAATGGGTATTGCAGACTTTCTATCTAGAGAAGTCCTTCCAGATCAGCTGGTCTAATCTCCAAAACAGAGTATTTACATCTCAGTGGGATAGCACAACAAGAGTAAAGAAAGAAAATTCTAGAGCTTCTATTTATATTTATTTTCATCTTGGCTTTCTGATATTTATTGTTGCATGCCCTTTATAATGTACATAATACATTCGTAGAATAGAACCTAGGTATAATTTGTAAATGAACAATTAGGCCTTTATTAGGGGGCAGACTCAAAATTTTTTACTAATAGGAATGTGCTACCAAAAACAGACAAGCTAGTCTAGCGCCCCCATTTTGCAGGCGAAAGAGCAGAGACGCAGAGCAGCTGAGATGTGCCCTAAGAGACCAACCGCGTGGCCACGTGGGAGCTAGACTCCAGATCCAGCGTTCTGTACCATTTCGCTAGGGGTCCCCAGTGGTGCTCAGCTGTTGGAAAGGTCTTTGCACTGCTTCAGGCTGCCTGGTCGAGCCACAAGGACTCCCTTCCCTTTACAAGCCTCAGTTTATAAGAATTCTGCTCCCGCAATGCTCTTCAGAACCACCTGGCTGGGGAGCGTGGCGAGGCAAGCTGCTTGGCCATTTTCCTTTCTCCTCTGTCTGAGCCGCTGCCAAGATCCAGCCGCAGTCCCCTAATCACCAGGGCTGCGGGCAGAATTTTAAGTAAGATCTGTGGAATGCAGTATCCTCTTGGGCTCTGATTTTTACAGTAGCAACAATGAGAAAGTGACTTTTTACTCATCTTTTCTGGTGTCCATGTTTGCGGGAAGCTCCACTCACATGGCCCTGTGGCCTCCCCAGCCTTGGGCAGGAGCTGCATTCCCCAGGGGTGCCTGCCTTGCTCTTTGAAGCAGTCTGTCTCTGCTTGTCAAGACCACAGGTGCCGAAAAGAGCTATCTGAGCCAGGATGGGGGGGCGCAACAGGTCTGCCCTTTGCTGATCACAAACCTCTGCACCAGTCAGAGTTCCTGCTGGGCTGGGCATGAGTGGTTTCAAAGTGCAGAGACAAAGGGAGGGAGGGGGGTGGGGGCACGTGGGACAATTCTTCCTCCGTGTGCTGCAGGGCACCTTTGGCCCCAAGTCAGTGGGTGACTGCCACAAGCTTGCAAGTGTTAAGAATGGCACAGTCTGAACTGCAGGGAGGTTTCGATTTTGGAAAATGGATGTGCAAGGGACTCCACTCTGAAAACAGCTAGAGGACTGCTGGGAGAGCCCCAGCCCCTGACTTCAGATCTCATTAAGGTGCAATTTGGACCATTTTGCAGTTAGAGGAGCCCGAGCGGATCTTGGCATTGTCTTCAAAGCAACATTTTGTTTAGTCACAGGCAGAGTCTGTTTCTTTCTCTCTTGGGTTCTCCCAGAACATTCTGCATGCAGCTCTCCTGGAGCAGCAAGCCCCTAGGAATGAACAGCCAGGGTGAGACCAGGGCTGTGACCTGCTGTCACAGTCAGACAAGGTCTCTTGCGGTTTAGCAGATGCTGCGAGGACCTCGTCCCCACCGCCTACCCCAGGCTGCACATCCATGCCCAGCTGCTGGGATCTTGGCTATGAACGGCTCATACTTCCTGCCTTCTCAAGAGGATCGCCCTTGGCCAACGGGAGCCATCTTGCATGGAGAGGCCTGGGGATGGGAGGATGGCACACACCCCAGGAAAGGCTCCTAGCTGTTGCCTGACTGTCGCAGGTTGTGACAGCTCAGTCCCTTTGCCTCTGAACAGGACAATCTATGGGGTAAATTTCGCACTCCGGAGCTCCTCATAGGATCAGGCAGAACTGGACCCCCAATATCCCATGTTTGCTTGGTTCTTCCCTTGCCCTGTCGACTTCCCCACTCCCTCACAAGCCTCCTTAGAGCCCACCCTCTGTAAATCAGTCGTGTGAGAACCCCGTGTCAGGCGCTGCTTCCAGGAGCCCCGCCTCAGGCACACCAGGGAGTGTTTCCTCCTACTTCCCTCCGCCTCGCTCTCATTCGTCTGTTTCCCCCAGAGACATTCACTCAAGTGTGTTTGACAAACATCCTTAAATATGCACACGTCCTCATAAATATGTAGTGTCACTTTTGTGTGTGATCTTGTAGCACAGAGCCATTCTTTACGTCACTTTACTTTTACTTAAGGCTGTGTTTTTAAGATCAATCCAGATTTCTGTATTTATGTCTAATTTGCTGCTTTTAGCTGGCCTGTACAATGGTTCACATCTTTTGAGAATAAGCTGCCATTTGAGGTCCAGATTTTAAATCCCGCCCCTACCCTCGGCGCCCCTCTGCTCTCTCGGGCTCTCTCCAGGACACCCTTCAAGAGCCTACATTACTGACACTTGCGGAAGACCAGTACAACACTGTAGCTGATGGGCCTCTTGGAAGACGCATCAGAAGAAAGTCTTCTCACCCCACATCAGCTCCAGCAGGGACACTGACAGCTAGTTGGCCAAGGTCAACAGCTCAGGGGACACCGGCTTTGACTGGAGTCCAATGAGAAGCTCATGAGAGGAGGCAACGTACGGTTTTTGTCATGTACCTCGATGCCGGCTGAAAGCCACTGACCACCCTGCCTACTCCGCCCCTACCCCGCCCCCCACGCCCGCTGCCCCTCGTATAAGCCAACTCTGAGGGCAGGAAGTAGGTCCCAGGAGAGGGTCTTACAGATTTACATGGCCTACCTTGCACACGCTCATCCTGGGGAGAGAATATGTGGTCTGTCCTATTATTCCTCTCACTTTCCTCTCTGGATCCCACAGGGAATAACAAAGCCAAGAAAAGTGGAGTGGAGGTGTGGTGGCCCTCCGGATCCCATCAGTCAGGACCTGGGACTGAGGCCAAAGCTGCTGGTGCTGTGGAGAATGTGACAAAGGGTCTAGGCCATGTGTAGTGGCAGCCACCATGTCTCCCGGTTTGTGTCTCAGTCTCACTTCAGAGATTGTGCTGTCATTTCTGAGAGAGCTAGCCATAGAATAAGTAAATTGTGTGATGACTAGAGAGCAGACTCCGGCCTCAGACAGACAGACTTCTGCTTTGTAAGGAAAAACACTGTCAATTAAGAGAATGACATTCTCAGTGCCCGGCTTTTCTCCTTTGCTCTCCCTTCAATGCCAAATGTATATCTTAGGGTTTACAGAGTGCCCTTCTCCCCTCGCTCCAACCTCTAACCTCCTCCTCACTCATTCCGAATCACTTGGGACTTCACAATTCACTGTCCCATTTGCCGGAATCTTCCTGGAACAAGTCTCTGAGTGTTTCATGCTTCATACAGCGCTGTACACAGCTACAGATTAATCAATAAAATCCAATCCCATGGTCCAGCGCTTGCTTTGGGCACGGCAGAGCCGCAGCGTGTGGGCCCCTGAATCTCTATGCCTCTAGTTAATGTCAGGCCAATTAGGCATCCAAGTATGAATTTTCTGCATTTTTCCGTTTCCACTCTGAAAATGGATCCTGAATTTTCTTATCCCTCTCCTTTACTCATGTCCTTTCATTAATGAAACCAGCCATTTTCACTTCAGTGCGGTTGGAGTTGGCAACAAACAAAGAGATGAATGAAATGGAATGCAGTGTCCTGACAGAAACTCCAAATGTAAAGAGGAAGTTAAAATATAGCAAATAAGTGACCAAAAAGTGGATTAAACCAGGCGTCTGCAGACTTTTGGTGTAAAGGTCCAGATAAGAAGTAGTTTAGACTTTGCAGGCCACGTACAAACTCTGCCACATATTCAAATGTAAAAACCATGCCCAGCTCACGGAGGGTGTACAGAAACAGGTCAAAAGCCAAGTGTGGCCCATGGTCCATAGTTGCCCATATGGACAAAAATAAAAATAAATCCTTCCTTACATTAACAGAAAGAGAGAACATAAGAGAATATATTTTTGTATTGGTGATTTTGAGATATTGAGAGTAAGGAAAGATTTCTTAGACAAGACCAAAAAATAATAATCCTAGAGGAAAAGGTGGCTCATTGACGACATCAAATATATAGCTTCTTGATGAGAAAAGAATAATTAACGAGGTTAAAAAGAAGAAGTCCATTTCTAACAGTCCGGTGAACTAGTTACCCTGACTACCACCACACTTACCCTGATACTGAAAACAACTAAAAATGCAGATTAAAATATAAAAATGTTTAAAGCTTATATTAAATGTATTGATGTTCTGATTAGAAGGTAAGATATTTAAAACTCAAAAACCAAGTGAAAACTAAACCCTGGAAAGGGAAGAGATCTTTCATTTTGAGGCCATCTGCCACACCAGGTTAAGCATGACCTCCCATTTCCGTGGTCTAGTGGGTGCAGGGTGCAGGATTCCAACCCAGAATCTACTCTAGGTGAGTCAAGGGGAAGACACAACCTCTGCTCCTGCATAAAGCTGAGACCTCAGAGGGTCATATATATGAGTGAATTAGAAATCATACACTCTACCTCCACCACCCGCCACAGGACATTAAAAAATCTCCAACCTCATTACTGAGTGAAGGGAGCAAAAGTCTCTCCTGTTAATTGCATAACAATAAGACAATCTTCTCATGGGTTTGCAATCTGAATTCACACTACACAGTGACAAGAAAGAACCTAAAACCAAGAATTTTATTTAAAGTAGTGCCCAGGGAGTGCCCCCCGGCACCCAGCAGAAGCAAAACAAATCATTACTGGAGAAACCTACCTCCAATTCAAATCTCAAAGTTCTAGAAATTTCAGTTCACCATCAAAAATCCAAAAACAAACAAGCAAACAAGTTACTGTAAGTGAGAGCTAGTACATAAATCAGAGTCACACGTGCCAAACCTCCTATGTTGGCATTATCAGATGCAAAATATTAAGTGTGTTTTTTAAAAAGATTGAAAATAAGAGTAAAAATTACAGAAATAGAAAAAAAATCTCAAAATTCAGGTTGAACCACAAGAGACTCCAAATAACCAAAGCAATCTTGAGAAAGAAGAACAAAGCAGGAAGCTCACTTCCTGATTTTAAAATATCTTACAAAGCCACAGTAATAACAATAATATGGTACTGACATAAAAACAGACATATTGAGCAATGGAACAGAATAAAGAGCCCAGAAATAAACCCACACATTTACCATAAACTGATCTTCGACAAGGGAGCCAAGAATACACAATGGGAAAAGGATAGTCTCTTCAATAAATAGTGTTGGGAAAACTGGACATCCGCATACAAAACAGTGAAATTGGACCCTTATCTTACACCATACACAAAAGTCAACTCAAAATGGATTAAAGACTTAAACACAAGATTTGAAACTTTAAACTTTTAGAAGAAAACATAGGGAAACCTTCTTAATATTGGCCTTGGCAATGATTTCTTGGATCTGACACCAAAAGCACAGGCCGCAAAAGCAAAAATAAACAAGTGGGACTACGTCAAACTAAAAATCTTCTGCACAGCAAAGGAAACCATCAACAAAATGAAAAAGCAACCTACAGAATGGGATAAAATATTTGCAAACCATCTATGGAATAAGGGGTTAATATCCAAAATATATAAGGAACTCATACAACTCAATAGCAAAAACACCAAATAACTGAATTTTTTTAAATGGGCAGAATACCTGAATAAACATTTCTCCATAGAGGATACACAAATAGCCAATAGATATATGAAAAGGTGCTCAACATCACTAATCATCTGAGAAATGCAGATCAAAACCACAATGAAATATCACCTCACACCTGTTAGGATGGCTATTACCAAAAATCAAATGACAGCAAGTACAGACACGGATTGGAGAAAAGGGAACCCTTGTACTCTGCTGTTGGGAGTGTAAATTGCCACATCCACTATGGAAAACAGTAGGAAGCATCCTCGAAAAATTAAAAAGAGAACCAGCATATGATCCAGCAATCCCACTTCTGGGTATCTACCCGAACAAATTGAAATGAGGATCTTGAAGAGACATCTGCACCCCATGTTCACTGCAGCATTATTTACAATAGCCAAGATATGGAAACAAACCAAATGTCCATCAATGGATGAATGGATAAAGAAAATGTGGTATGTACATCCAATGGAATAATATTCAGCCTTAAAAAAAGAAGAAAATTTTTCCATTTGCTACAACACGGATGAACTTGGAAGTCATAAGGCTAATTGAAATAAGACAGACACAGAAAAAAAAATACTACACGATCCCACTTATATCAGGAATCTAACATAGTTAAATTCACAAAAAGAGAGTAGAATGGTGGTCATCAGGAGCTGGAGGGAGGGGGTATCAAGGAGGTGTTGATCAAAGGGTACAAACTTTCACTTATGCAAAATGGATCAATCCTAGAGATCTGCTGTACACTGTAGTGCACATTGTCAAGAATACTGCATTGCACACATAAAAATTTAAGAGAACAGATCTTATGTCAAATGTTCTTTAAAAAAAAGAGGAAGTGAAGAAACTTGTAGAGATGATAGATAAGTTTAGGACATTGTATATGGTAATGGTTTCATGGGTGTATACTTATCTTCAAGATGTGTACATGAAATATGTATGGATTGTACGCATATCATTCATACCTCAATAAAAAGAAGAAAAGGGGAGTAAAGAGCAAAAGACTACAAAAATCACCAAGCAGATTTGAAAAATAATTACATGGAACTTTTTGGAAATAAAACGTAGTATATGTTAACAATTACATTTAAAACCTGACAAATCAGTAAAAGCAGGGGGACAAATTCAGAGGCCATTGCAATAGTCCAGGGACTTCTTCTGGGCAAGATGGTGTAACAGTAACTGGATTTACCCTCCCCAATAAAAAACTGGACAAATGTTTGAAACAGTGGTTTTCAGGACATTGGACATCAAGCAATGAAAGCGGTGATACCTGAGAGGAGAGAAACAAATGAAGTAAGACTTGTAATTGCCTCAGCTTACTGGTGGACATGGTTTCCAGGTCCAGCACCATTTGTTGAAAAGACTAGTGCCTTCGAACGCTTGTCAAAAAATCAATTGACCAGCTACATGTGGTCAATTTCCATATTCTTTATTCTGTTTCATTAACCTATTCATCTGTTTTGATGCAAATACCACACTGTCTTGAATACTTTAGCTTTATAGTCATCTTCAAGTCAGGTAGTGTAATCAAGACAGTGTGGTATCTGCATCAAAACAGACGGATGCACAAATGGTACTGCAACAATTAGATATCTACATGCAAAAATAAGAACTTTGACTTATACATCACACCCTATGCAAAAATGGATCATAGCCCTGAATGTTAAACCTAAAAGTCTAAAACTTTAAAAGAAAACTTAGGAGAAAAATCTTTGTGACTATGTTAGGCGAAGGTTTTTCAGTTATGATACCAAAAGCACAATCCAAAGAAAACAATGATAATTGGACTTCATCAAAATTAAAAATGTCTGCTCCTTAAAAGACACTGCTAAGAGAATGAAAAGATAAGGCAGAGACTAGAAGAAAATATTTGCAAACTACATATCTGCTAAAGGACTTCTAACCGTGTATAAAGGACCCTCCAAATTCAATAATAAGAAAACAAACAACCCATTCTTTTTAATGGGCAAAAGATTTGAACGGGTACTTCGCCAAAGAAGATACATAAATGGGAAATAAGCACATGAAGAATGCTCAGTATCATCAGGCATTAGGTAAATCCAAGTTCAAACTACTAGATACCACCGCACACCTATTAGAATGACTAAAATTAAAAATAACGCCATACTAAATGCTGGCAAGGATGTGGAGAAACTGGAACTCTCACACACTGCTGGTGGAAATGTAAAATGATACAACCACTTGGAAAATAGCTTGGCAGCTTCTTAAAAAATTAATCATGCATCTACTGTATGATCCAGCCAATCCACTCTCAGATATTTACCCAAAAGAATTTAGAGGGTATATCCATACAAAGACTCATATATGAATGTTTATAGTAGTTGTTATTTGTAACAGTCCTAAACTGAAACAAACCAAATGTCTACCAACAAATGAATGCACAAATTGTGACATATCCCTCTGATGGCTTACTCCTGAGCAATTAAAAGGAGAGAATTATGGGTACACACAGTAGCATAAATGAACCTCAAAATAGTCATGGTGAGTGAAAAAAACCCAAGCCAAAAAAAGAACATATATTGTATGAAGTCTATAAAATTCTAGAAAAAGTCAACTAACATGTAGTGACAGACAGCACATCAGCGGTTACCTGGAGCTGAGAGGGTGGCAGGGTGGGCAAGAGAGAGAAATTATAGAGGGACATATGGAAACTCTAGGGATTATGGATAGATTCATTATCTTGATTGTGTTGTTGGTTTCACAGCTGCATACATATGTCAAAACTTATTTTAAACTGTACATCTTAAATATGCATAACATTAAAATTCAATATACCTCAATAGAGCTTTTCAAAAACTAACCCAGAGGATTAAGAAAACTAGTGGAATTTTGAAAAGAGATCTAAACAAATTATCTAGATGACAGCACAAAGACACAAAGTTACTGAAAACAGAGGCTGAAAGACATGAAAGATAGAGGAGATCGAAGACACGTTATTCCAGTGTCCCGGAAAGACAGGACAGAGCATGGGAAAGAGGCAAGGTGTGGAGACTGAAGGCTGAGAATTTCCTGGGTAGACATCAATCCACAAACCATAAAAGCCCAATGGGTCCTAATGGAATAATAAAAGAAACGTGGACCTGTATACATCAAAGTAAAATTATGGAACACCAAAGATTAAAAGAAGGTCTTAAAAGTAGCCAGAGATAAAAGACCTTCAAAGGACAGATGAGTAGACTAATAGCTGACTTCTCCACGGCAAAATGGAAGCCAAATAAAAGTGCAACAAGAGCTTTGATGTGCTGAGAGAAAATAGCTGTCAACCGAGGACTGCACGTCCGGCAAAAATATGTTTGAACAACAAGGATGAAATAAGTGTATTTTCAGACTAATAAAAACAGAAATTTTTCTTCTCTAAAGGAAATTCTAAAGATGATGCTTCAGCCAGAAGAAAATAATCCCAGAACGAAGGTGTTATGCAAAATAGAGTGAAGAGGCAAGATGTCTGTAATGATGTGGGTCAGTATAAACGAATGGGCTTCAAAGGACAAACAGACATGGAAAAATATTTGCAGTGAATATAACAGGCAAAGAATATATACAAATGTGGGATATATACAGAATCCTACAAACTCTGGATGGGCAAAACATTAAAAATTTGCTAATAACAAGCATTAGTAAGAGCATGACAGCAGGGCAATTCTCACTCACAGCTTGTGGAAACGAGCCATGACACAACCACTCTGGGGGGGATTTGCTGATAACTCGTAAAGTTAAAAATGATTATCTTATAACCCAGCAATTTCACTTTTAGGTGTACTTCTTAGAAAACCTCTTGCATTGTGCCTAAGGAGTCACGTATAAGCATGCTCATTGTGAAGTTAGCCAAAAAAAGTTGGAAACAATTTAAATGTCCATAAATAGGAGAATGGGAAATAAAATGAGCCATCTTCATGGGATGGAACACTCTGCTACAATTCAGACAAATGAAGTTGATCTGTACTTACCAATACAACCAGATCTTCAAAAACACAGTGTTGAGTTTAAAAATCAAGCTGAAGAATGATAAATTCAGTATGATATTTCTATACATAGTTTAAAGAGACAAATCAATAGTATATATTATCAGTGGATAAATTGATTTGCAAAGTATGAAAACATGGATTGAAACAATTAGTGCCAGATACATCAGACTACATCTATTATCTTTTTTGTTTTATTAGTTTTATTTTATTTAATATATAATATAATAAAGTAAGATTTTTTTAAAGACTCAAAAGCAAATACGACAAAATGTTAATATTTGTTCATTCTAGATCATGCAGGAAGAATCTGTTACATATTTTCTGAACTTTCCTGTATTTTTAATTTTTTTTAAAAAAGAAGAGAGAACAGATACTCTGATACAGGAATTTTACCATTCTCTCTGAGCTGAGGCCTATAGTGGAATCTTTGCTACAGTATTTCATGTTCTGTAGAATGTTAAGACAACTCACATGAAATAGAAAGTGAATTTAAAAAGAGGCTTCTTTCTTGAGGAGAGAACACACAAATTGATAGATGACAAATAGAGATGCATGCACACATACATACGTGAGTGGGTAGATGGATACATAAATTGACACGTAGATGCACATATACAATCACACATCTGTGGGTGGATGGATGGATAGATGGTGTCACAGGCAGAGTAACGCACTCCTACAAGTTGTCCACGTCCTAGTCCCCAGAACCTGTGACTATGTTAGCTTGCATGGAAAAAGGGATTTGCAGTTGTTATTGAGGGGATGGACCTCGAGATGGTGAGATTATCTTGCATTATCCGGGTGAGCCTAATTTAACCACGTGAGTCGGTAAAAATGAAAGACGAGGCAGAAGATTGGGTCAGAGAGATGAGACTGAAGAAGGAGGAGAGATGTGAAGTGTGGAAGAGACTTGACTCATCCTCACTGGTTGGGGATTTGGCTGAAGGGAGCCACAAGCCACAAATGGAATTCTGCCAACAACCCAAGAGAACAGGAAACGGGTGACCCCCTCCGAGCCCCCAGAAGGGAGTGCAGCCTGTGACACCCGATTGTCATCCAGGGACACCTGTGCTGGATTTCTGACCTACAGAACAAGACAGGAGTAAGTTTGCGTTGTTTAAAATAACCCACGAAGTTGATAATTTATTATAGCAGCAACAGAAAACTAACACAGACAGATGATAGATGATAAATAGATAGGTAGATAGATAAGCAGAAAGACAGACAGATGATAGATCCCTTACTTCGTGAAATAGAAGTATTTCTGTTTGGTTAGCTGCAGAGCAAATACGTGCAAAACAAATCCTATGTTACTATTGGCTTCTATTACAAATTGGTCATGACTTACTATCTGAAAAATGGATGGATTTCAATATACAGAGTTGAAAACTTTTTACAAGAAAAAATAAACTCCGTGCATGGCTTCCCGAACAGTGAACTCGAAGCCCTTTTGTAAAGCACTTTTCGACTGGGCACCAACTTTCGGCATTTTCCCAACACTGGCGCTCAGAATTGGGCACCAACTCCATGTTTCTGAAGATGGGTTAAATGTGAAAGAGAAGTGGAGAGGGCATTTCTCCAAGAAGCTCTATCATCTAACCGTGTCACTCCACCACCAGAGAATTAATTAAATTTGAGACCTCACGTGGGTCAAATTGGTAGTCTTCTTTAAGAAATCTTTGCAGGCCAAATGCTATAGAACCAGTGGCCTGATAAGAAATTTGCCTTTAAAGGGAACTTTTCCTTATAAGCCCAGCATATTCCCTTACGAACACTTCCCTAAATGTGTGTCCCCACATTAAAATCTTAGCAACTGCTCACCATGAGTGGTATGATAGAAGATACGGGGTCAGAAAACTCCAGTGCAGTCCCAATTCCACAGCAGGGTGAGCTGGGGGAACCATTTCTGGCAGATGCACCCGAGGGTGGCCCCATGAGTCACAGCCTTGTATAATCCCCTCCCCTTGAGTGTGGTGGAACCTGTGGCTTGTTTCTAACTAATAAAATATGGGAAAGGTAAATATGTAACTGAGGCAATTAAAATTCCTAAGAAGCTTGCTTCTTAAAAGCCAACAATGGAGAGAGCATGTGTCTCTGCTGCCTCAAATCTCTGACCTCTAGATCTTCTTCTAAAGGCCTCACCTGATTAGGTCAGGCCACCTCAGGATGATCTACCTTTCTATGACTCAAGAAAATGAATCTACAAAGGAAATAAAGCCAGGCGATGGATAGAGAATAAAAGGGGGAACCGCTGAGGCCTGGGAAGCCCCTGCTGCCGTGCTGCTGTCTTTGCTGGGACGGGGGGCGCTGGCCATGTGAGGAGCCAGGGGCGGGGGTGCAGGTGGAGGCAGAGGGATCTGCAAGTGGAATTAACTCAAAGGACGGTCCTGAGCCGATAGAGTCATAGATGATGGATGCATGGTGGCCAACCAAAAACATTTGGTGGATATAAAAATTTCAGTGGTGTCATCCCCATTTCACCCACTCAGGGGCTCCAGGATAGAGCTGCTAAGTCTTGGTTCAGACCCCTCCTTGTTCTACATGGGCGCCCACTGCCCCTTCACTTTCCCACCCGCAGGCTCTTGCTGAGGAGCTCGCCGACTGGGAAGGCAGTCTTTTGGCTCCCACAAGACCAGATATTAAGACCAAGATTTGCAAGCTCAAATGCCTAGAAGCAACAGGCAGATGACGTGACTGAGAGAGGCAGGCTGAGTGTAAGGCAATAGGGGGAGGTAGGGTCTGAGGTGAACTGCAGAGCACAGGTGCTATCCACAAGGGGTGGCCACGACTCAGCTCCAGCCAATTGCTGCCAGGCAGAAAAGCAGGCCTCGTGTCTTCAGAGCTTCAGATGTTTCAAGAGAAGCTGAAAATCCAGATTTTTATGTGAAATCCCCTGATAATTATTATTTGGCTACTAAGTGTCAAAACTTTTTAAAATGGTCTGGGCCTAACGAGATTCCTACCTGAGCCATGTTTGGCCCCTGGGCTGCTGGTAGGCTTTCAAGGCATCCTGGAGAGATGTCTCCAGGCCTCTTGGAGCACCAGCCTGGACCATCAGTCTTATCTGGGAAAGTTTCCCTGGCGGTCTCCTAGCGGGTGCACGATGAAGGTTTGCTGAGTTAGTCAAGTTGAAGTCTCGGGAAGCAGGGAGCTGTTAATGAGGCAACCCACCCTTCCCCGCCCCCCCACCACATTTCCCAGGACCCTGACAGAAGCCTGGAGACTGCAGGCTTGTCAGTCATCACTCAGAGGGAGTTTAGCATTTCCTCAATGTCAGTTTACGCGTGAGAAGCTGAGGAGGAACAAAGCCAACTGCCAGTGTCCCTGTGCTCCCAGAATCCCGTGGGTGGCTACTCTGGTCTGGCCAGCATCCATCCCACGTTTCCCTTAGGGGGCTGTCCCTCCCCACTCCCCACAGTTTAGGTTAGGGCTGGCTGTCCCTGTTACATAGGCAGGGGTTCTTCTTTTGTTCCGGCTACTTAGAATTGGTCTTCTATCACAAGAGCCCTGAATGATCTGTGAAATAAAGAACATGCCCCCCAAAATGATGGGCATGTTGGAAAGGACAGGATGTGGTTTGGGGCAGCATAAGACATTGCTCCTCCAAGCGTGCTCCCTGAGCCAACATCCTCAGCACCATCTGGGAGTGTGTGAGAAATACAGACTCTCAGGCCCCACCCCAGACCCATCGAATTCCACCCAGAAACACAAGAAAACGCCAGAAAGCTCCAGGTGACTCTCATGCCCATTACGGGCTGCGAGCACTGGGGCAAGCTGCTGTTCGGCACACGGCTCTGGAGTAAGACGTGCTGGTTCAAATCCGAGTCTTGGGGAGGTCCCCTGATCTCTGTGTCTCAATTTCCTCATGGGAAAAATGGGGAGTCATCATAGAGGGCCTGGCACACAGCAGGCCCTCAGCGACGTCAGCTCTGGAGACATGGTCCCGGCAGACAACTGAAATGGGGGCAGGGGCCCCAGAAGAGGGTCTGCCATCTGCAGCCACTGAGGGTCTGAGCAGCTGTGGGGAAGAATTAGGAATCTGCGTTCTCGCCTGAAGACTATCTAGGCTGTGGACCCAATACTGACAGCAGGGGAAGAAGGCTGAGCGGCCCAGGCAGGGGAGCGTGCGGGGGCCGAGGCATGAAGGGGGGCTGCAGGAGAGCGCCCGGGGTCTGGGTTTGGAGAGGGAATTAGAGAACGAGAGAGGCAGAGACAGCACGACAGCACGCTGAGTGGTAGAGAGTGTGGGAAAATGAGCCGGAAAAGCTTCGTGGGGGGCCGAGAGAGGGTGGGGGCTGGTTGGAGAATTTGCTTTTTAGCTTGTGTGCCGTGAGCAGCCTGAAGGGTTTTGAGCGAAGGAGCAAGACAACCAGCAAAGACATGATGAGCCAGTGGTATGAAAATCCACACGTCCTCCCGTTTGTTGGCGGTAGATGCCCTGCATGCACGTGTCACAGGGAAAAGTCCTGAAAGGCGTGCCCCTAAATGTCAGTGGTGGTTATCTCCGAATGGTGAGATTACCAGGATGTTTCATTGTCTTTTCTTTGCTCGTCTCTATTTTCTAATTTTTCTGCAAAGAACACGCATCGCTTGCATAATTAAAATAGCAATAAAAGCCGTAAATAATTAACACACTCTCTCTTCAGGACTTAAGCTGGATGGATGTGTTTTCAACTCAGTTATTTCAAATATTTGCTGGATCCCTGGCCTTAGAAAGGCTCCATTGAAAACACATAGCCAGTGAGGCCATGCCAGGTGGGCTGACGGGGAAACAGAATGAGCCTCTAACGGTGAAACTGCAGACCCCAGTTCCCACACAGGAACTCTTTCTCTGGAGCACAGAGATGCCTTTTGAGTCCCATGTGAAGTTTTGCTTGGAGGTTTAGCAAAATCAGAGTTTGCAGTTCCTGACACTATGGGCACATGTGGACATGACAGCTGCGGCCTCACACCCTACCTTTTGGAGTTGAGGCTCAGTTTTTTCTGCTTGCTGCTCCCACGAGACATCTTCACTCTCCTACGACGCAGTCCTTTTTTCCACTCCTGCTCAGTCACCGGGTCCTGGGACGCCATCCCTGGGGCTAACGGGTGGGAGAGCTGAAAATACCAGGCATGTTGGCATCATATTGCTCAGAGCCCTCATGGTAAGAACAACACAGAAGGGTTCTCTCTCTACAGATAGGATGCCTGTCTGGGGAAATCAAGGCATGGAAATGCTGCATCACCAAATGGTCTGAGCGTTCCTGGGTGGAACCTTCTGGAATTCTGCCAGGGCTGGATCCACAGAGAAAAACTCAGACGTTTGGAGTAAACTGGAGGCTAGGGAACACCATGGCCAGCTCTTTTCCCTCCCCCAACTCTACCTTTCCAGGGACCCCCCACCAATACCTAACTGCCTTTTGGAAGAAGGAGGGCCAAACTGGGCATTGGATTTCCCCTCCCTCAGGCCCCACACATTTTTTATCAACCCACCACTCTCAGGATGAGGAAAGTGCTGCCACTCCCTCAGGCTCTGCCTGGGAGAAGAAGGCAAGGCTCTGGAGTCCAGGCCCTGTCATTGTTCTGTATGGTTAAATTAGAACTGAGGTCCAGGACCCTCTTCAGTTGCTCTGGCCTAAGACATTATAGAGCAGGACAATGCCCTCAATTATAAAATCCAGATGCACAGACTTGCTTTCAAGATGGGACTATAAACTTATCATTTAACCACCAAGTGAGAACTCTCTAGAGCACCCATCTCCTTTCCCTTTTTGCCATTGCTCCCAGGAAACTCAGATGTAAGTTAAATCTGATCATAGTAATTATTTCTCCAGAGTCCCTGGTACAATAGCTCTCTCCTTTTAAAAGTTGGGGGGTGGTTTTTGCCTGGAGTCCATCTCCCAATAAGAGTCTCTGGTTTATAATCCTAGATTACCCAGAGAGCTCTCCTGGGCAGTATCTCATTTCACTTTTTGCCTCCATTCCCAGGAAGCTCAGTTAAATTTTATGTCCGGTTATGAAAAATATTTCACCCAGAGTTTAGGGTACAATAATTCTTTCCTTTGAAATTTGTTTTTTCATGATTTTCTTTCACTTTATTTTGCATTTTTGGCCTTTATTCTCTCCTGCCCTATATGTGGTAGACCCAACTTCCCTGGGGAGCAGGCTGAGAAGACATTATAATGGACGGCAGATGCTACAAGGGATGGCTTCACACTTTCTCTCTATCATTACAAGTCCTGCCTGCTAAGCGTGCTCCCTCAGCCCTCCGGAGCCCCAGAGCAAAGCTGGGTGTTACCTTCAACGTCTGTGCCTGCCCTCCTTCTCCTGGGCTTGTCCTGGGCCATCCTCCCGACACAGCCTTGCGCCCCGGCTGGGCGTCCGGGCCCTCGTCCCGGGGGGTGCCCCCAGGGGAGTGCAGCGCCAAGTACACGGAAGCAGCCTTCTCCTTCTGCTCCATGGGCAGAGGGAGGCTGCGGCTCAGACAACACCAGACGAGCAGGGGCTCTGCCCTCAGGGTAGGGAAAGGACCCCGTGCCCTGGAGCTCCCAGGGGTCTCTGAGTGGGGACACAAGGCCAGCTCAGGCCAGCCCGAGGGCATGGGGGCCGAGAGGAAGGAGCTGGGCCAGAGGGAGCAGCAGGCACTGGGCCCTGCCAGGGACCCAGAAGGAGGGTCTTCTGGGGCACTCTTGGGAGGAGCCCTCAGCTCCCTGTTGGGTGCCCAGGGATTCAGGACACCCCCAGAGGGCCTGGCCCTCGCCAAAGTGCTGCCCATGCAGAGGTGGCGGGTGTCACGGGTCGCACTCCTGGGGGAGTCACACACTGGCGTAGGCAGGAAGGAGGCTGTCTCCCTGGGGGCTCCAGCAGCCAAGCCAGGAGACTCTCCAGCTGCTGGGGTGCTGGTGTCCAGGTCTCCTTTCTCGTCTCCCTGCACCCCCTTTCTCCAGTCCCCCAGCCTGGACCGGCAGGGATCCTCCTCGAAGCTGTCTTCTCCACCGGGGGCCAGGCCCGAGACTGCGCTGGGAGGCAGGAGGGCCCCCAGCCCTGACTCCACAAATGGTGCCCGCTCTTCGGGACACCTTCTCCCACAGACAGGGGCCTGGCCTTGCGCTGGTCCCCGGGCATCGAGCGGAGAGGGGTGGGTCTCTCCCTGAGGTAACCTGAGGAGGTACTTAGGAGGAAAGGCAGCGTCCGCCGGGGCGGCAAGGGCACCAGGAGGCCGAGGCTGGACAGCCGGCTGGGAGGGACTCATGGTGGCTGCAGCTGCAGGGCACAGGGAGGGCCCCTCGGCCCTCGGCCCCGCCTGCCACAGCGCCACTGAAGAAGCAGCGGATGAGGCGCTAGAGGTCTCCAGGGGCTTGCCCTGTTGTCCAGCACTGCCCCTCGCCATGCAGTCGCTGCTGCCATGCAGCCCTCCTAGCTTGTTCCCAGGGCCACTGTCCTGGTTCTGAGATGATGGGGAGGCAGCCTGCATGGGGCTGCCGGGCGCCTCTCCTTCTGCTCCCGAACACTCCGATTGCTCCTGGCAGCTCAGCTCCTCCACTTTCAGCTTCTTCCTCTCCGAGGGGAGCTTGTCTTCCAGAGCCTGGGGCTCCCCAGAGTTACTACTGGGCTGCCTGAGGACGGTCTGGGCCCGCTGACAGGTCTTTGTGCCCCTACCATTACAGGTGCCTCCTTCCAGCTTGGGGTCTGGTGAAGCCAGCCTGGGAGCCTGTAGGTCACTTTCTTTGAGGGGACCAGGTGCTGGGGACAGCTGACACCCCAGCTCCAGCCTCCCCTTTGGAGGAATCTGAGGGCTCTTGCTACCCAAACAGGGGGGTTCTGTGCAGCTGAGAGTTGGGGGTGAGGTGGCCCTGTTCACCCCAGGCTGGTCACTGCCTCCCGCTCTAGCCACTGTCTCCCTCTGCTTCTGGGGCTCAGTCACCAAGAAGCCCTCTGGGGCTGGCAGACTTCCCCAAGGCCCTGGCTTGGCCCCCACAGAAATGTCCCCAAGGACAGGGGTCCTCTCATCCTGGGCCGGGGCTGCGCCCTTGCACCCTGCTGCCTCCGCCTGGAGAGGATGGTCCAGCCCCGTCCCACTGCCCACTGTCTCCTCCTTTGCCTTCCTGCTTCCGTGGTGGCTGGCTCTCATTTTCTGGTAAATTCTCTTGAACGTCTCGCTCCCATACACCTGCCACTTTTCTTGGGAGAACATCTTCAGCTTCCTCTGGCTGCCTTTCCTACTGGTCGCTCTGGCCTGGCCAGCACCCCTCTCCCCTACAGCAGTTCTTTTTCCATCTGGGGCCTCTGCAGGGGCCGGAGTGTCTCCAGTGGGCGGACACGGCAGGTCCTCCACTGCGGCCTGTCTGACCAGGGCCCGGGGGTGACTGCTGGGGACACCCACCAGTCGGGCAGGGGTGGGCCTGGGGCTCAGAGGCTTCTGCCTCCTGGGGCAGGTGTCCTGGGGGTCCAGCGGCTCCTGCCACATTCTGGTGCCCTCGACGAAGGGCAGTGAGTTGCTCCTGGTGACCGGCACACACTCCACGGTGGTGGAGAGCTGAGTGGGGACCGAGTGAAAGAAGAGGGGTCGCGTCTTGTCCAGGGGGGTGAAGGTGGAGCGGGCCGAGCACAGGGCGGCCTGCCTCCTCCGTCCAGGCTCCAGGGCCCGGAGGTCAAAGTGGAAGGAGTCCTTGTAGGTGTAAGGCATGGGCAGGTCGATGCTGCCCTGCTTGGACAGGACCGTCTTGCGGGGCCGCACGTTGTCCAGCTGGGAGTCGTCCACCACGGCCTGGTTGTGTGAGATGAGCCTGGCGATGCGCTCCTCCAGCTGCTTCTTCTCCAGCTCCAAGCTGGGCCCCTGCTCCCCCGGCTCAGCCCTGGCGCCTCCGGGCCCTGGGGCGCCCTCCCCCTCGGACTCAGCACTGTGCTCCGAAAGGCTGTGCAGGGGACTAGAAGGTGCCAGCGGCTGCTCCACGCTGTCTGAGCGGGACAAGTAGCCTGAGTCGGTGCTCTCGCACTTCCTCAGCCGGCCCTCCGAGGCCTTGGGGTCCCAGGGCTTCTCCGCGGACATCGCCTGCTGCTGCTGCTGCTGCACGAAGCACGACCTGCTGGCGGTCGGAGACTTCTGTTCCAGGAGCTTACGCCTCGGCTGTGTGCCGGCCACTGGGAGCCCAGCAGACGCGGTATGGGTAGAGTCCAAAGGGGCCTCTCTGTCAGTGAATGTGGACCCTGGACAGGGAATAGCTTCCAACTTCAGATCTAGGTTCTTGGCAACAGGGAACAGACGCGTGGTGGGCAGTGGGCAGTGTCCAGCACGCTGGGCGCCTGGAGAAAGGGGTCTCTCTGATTGGGCCGCATCGCGCACTCTCTGGCTCCAGCTGTCCCCTCTGCCATCTGCTCTGGAGGTCTCTCCAGCCTTGTCCCCCTCCTCCAGGTGGCTGCCTCCACCACCGTCGGACTCCGAGGACAGCCGAGAGTTGTTGAGGTGCGTCTGGGTGCGCCTGTGCTTATACAGGTTGCTCTGGGTCTTAAAAGCGATGCCGCATGTGGCACATGGGAAGGGCCGCTCACCCGTGTGGGACCGGATGTGCTTCTCCAAAACACTGGGCTTCAGGCAGTCCCGGCCACAGTGAGGGCACAGGTACTTGCCGGCATTCCGCACCTTGCCCGGGCTGCCCAGCGTGGGCCCCAGGCCCGGCGACAGGACAGGCAGAGCACCCACGATGTTCACGGTGAGCGTTGGAGCCACTGGCTTCCCCATCTGGGTGGGGCCAAGTCCTTCCGGCTGCAGCAGGGGGCTGAGAATGAAGGGCACGTTGCCCCCATCCAGGCTGCCTGTCACTAGGGGGGCGCGCGGCTGGAGGCCCCCAGGAGGCACTGTGTGGTACAATGGGATGGGCAGGGCCTTCAGGAACACAGTGGGGGCCAGGCCCTGCTCTGGCGGCAGGATGACAGGGCCCAGGGTCAGGCGAGGTGAGGCCTGCCCACCTGGGGCCCCTGGGGGGCCAGGAGCAGGAGCTGGCTGGTCCCTGGCAGGTGAGGCAGGGCAGGTGAGTTCTGGCACCTCCATCCCACATCATCTGAGTGTCCCAGGATGCCAGGTAACCTGTGGGCAACAACCAAACTTTACCATGGGTACCTCTTTTCTCTCTTCCAACTGTAAATTCTTCCCTGTCCCCACCAGACATTTCATCACCACTTTGAAGCCAGACAACTATCCCCCAAGAAAAGTACTCTTATTTCCATGTTAGGAAAGGGGAAACTGAGGCTCAGAGAGTGGAAGTGACTTGTCAGGTAACTGATACACGTCTCTTATTTAACATGTCTAAAGGGAACTCTCGATTCTTGCCCTCTACACAGGCTTGTCCTCTATGTCCACAGGCTGCCCTCTATGGCAGGCTTGTCACTGTTATCCCCCGACACCCAGCACAGTGCCCGTGCACAGAAGACGCTCACAAAATATGCTGACTTCATGAAAAAGAAAAGTCATGTAGCTCAGCTCAGTGAGGTCCCCAAAGTCCACAATGATTCCATGTACTGGGGCCTGTCTCTTTCCTTCTCTGGAACTCAGTTTCCAGATCTGTAAAACGGGAAGAGAATCAGCACCTCCCCAGGGCCATTCTCACTCTGGAGTTCTGAGTGTCTGCTGTTGGACGAGGGCACTAAGGAAGAAAACTGACCTGAGGGGAAGCTTACCAGATTTACCAAGTGAAAACACAGGACTCTCAGCTAAATTTGAATTTCAGATAAATAATGCATAATTCTTTAGTATAAGTATGTCCCAAATCTTGCATGGGTCATGCTTATGCTAAAAAAACTATGCATTATTTACCTGAAACCCACACGTAATTTGGCATTCTGTATTTTATCTCCTCACCCCACCAGGAAAAGGAGCACTTCCTCAATCTCAGGATCAGGTTGGTCTCTGCTTCAAGACGGGGCTTCCAAAGCCCCCTCAGATCCAGCTGGAACACAGTCAGGTCCCTCTTAGCCAGGAGGAACAGCTGGACAAATGCTGGGCAAGGGAACAAGAGAAACTCAGCCACACTCTTTGAACCACGGGAGGGAAAGCCAGATGCAATGGGAAAATGTCAGACAGGCTCATGGCTAGAGGATAGGGGTCTCCAGATCCTTCTTCTTCAGGTGCCCATCCCCCAGGAGCTCCATAAGCACACAACAACCATCCCCCAGCTCAGCTCCTCAAGAAAAACAAATCCAAATGCCAGCCTTCAGCAGCAGGATTGTTTAAGCAGGGTGAGGTGGAAGTAGTGGCCTGCTGGAGCCAGCTCACACCAGCTCAAACTGGCTCACAAGAGCTGAGTGTTAAATTTTCAGAAATTTTGCAAGCCAGGTGTTAAACATGATCATAATTAAAAGTTAAATTATATAAACTTACAATTAAATAGATTATATTAAAAACCAAAGTATTACAACTGGATACTCACATGTGAAAAACTGAAGTTGAACCCCTGCCTCACACCATATACAAAAGTTTGTTAACTCAAAATTGATCAAAGACCCAAATGTAAGAGCTAAAACTATAAGACTCTTGGGAGAAAAGATAGGAGTAAATCTTCATGACCTTGGATTTGGGAGTGAATTCTTAGATATGACACCAAAAACACAAGCAATTTTTTAAAAAGATTAAAAAAATAAAAAAAAGATAAATTGGACTTCTTCAAAATTAAAAATTTTTGTGAATTAAAGGACACTAACAAGAAAGTGAAAAGACAACTCACAGACTGGGAGAAAATATTTTCAAATCATGTACCTGCTATACATGTAGCCACTATACAACTCAATTAAAAAGTGAGCAAAGCAGGCTGGCCCCGTGGCATAGTGGTTAAGTTCACATGCTCTGCTTCGGTGACCCAGGTTTTGCAGTTTCAGATCCCGGGCACAGACCCAGCACCCCTCATCAAGCCATGCTGTGGCAGCATCCTATATAAAATAGAAGAAGATTGGCAACAGATGTTAGCTCAGGGCCAATCTTCCTTATAAAAGAAAAACAGCAAAGGACTTGAGTAGATACTTCTCCAAGGAAGATAGACAAATGGTCAAAAGCTAATGTAAAGATGCTCAGTATCATTTGTCATTAGAAAATGTAAATCAAAACCACAATAAGATACAACTTCACATCAGCTAGCATGGCTAGAGTAATAATAATAATGACGAACTGAAAATAAGCAGTGTTCATGAGAATGTAGAGAAATTGGAACCATTAAACGCTGCTGGTGGGAAGGTAAAATGGTGCAGCCACTGTGGAAAACAATTTGGCAGCTCCTCAAAAAGTTAAGCATAGAAACACCGTGTGACCCAGCAATTCCACTCATAGGTATATACCCCAAACAACTTAAAACAGGTATTCAAATAAAACCTGTACATGAATGTTGAGAGCAGCACAATTCAAAATAGCTAAAAGGTGGAAACAACCCATCAGTTCATCAATAGATGGATGGATAAACAACATGCAGTGTACCCATACAATGGGATACGATTCAGCCATGAAAAGGAATTAAGTACTGACACACGCTACAACATGGATGAACCTCGAAAACATTATGCCAGGTGAAAGAAGCCAGACTCCAAAGGTCACATCTTGAAAGATTTCATTTACATGAAAAACCCAGAATAGGCAAATTCATAGACACAGAAAACAGATTAGAGTGGGAGCCAGGGGTGCAGAGGGAGAATGGGGAGTGACTGCTTAACTGGGTCCAGGGCTTCCTTTTGGAGTGAGGAAAATGTTCTGGAACTAGATACAGGTGGTGGTGGGACCACATTATGGATGTAGTAAATGCCACTGAATTGTTCACTTTAAGAGTTTAAGTGGTTAAAATGGTGAATTTAGTGATATATGAATTTTACCTCAATAAAAAAGGTACTAAATACTCAAAGCTCATCACTTACTAATTGTTTTATTACGTCTTACCATGGTCAATGCTCTTGAACTTATTTATGTTGATTGCATCAGTACAGTGGAAATACTGCATAATGGTGTGGCACTCCACATCTCCATCTCTTTGCAACTTTGAATTCAGTAATGTCAAGTTTCTAGCTTGGAATTGGCCATGGTGAGAGTATTTACACAACGGGAATCAGTCAGTCCTTTTTTTTTCAATCCTGAGACCATCGCTCCCATTCTCTGTTCCTCATAAACCTGTCTAACATCATGGCGCTCGCAGCATCATGCCACTGCCTCAAAACATTTGAGACCTTATAGCTTTTTAAGGAAAGGTTTAAAGACAGAAATCTTTTGAAATTAGCAGGTGGCTATTATAATTCCTCAGCACTGATGTCAATGGAAGACATCGGCATACCTCAAGGCGCTTCATACTCGCTACTAGCCGAGGTGTTTCCAGATGTTTCCCGGGGGAACCATCAGACCTGAGTTCCTGTCCCCACTCACCCAGCTTGCTGGTGGATATCCCTGAGACCTAGCTCCCTCAGCTCTGAGAACAGGTCACTCAAGCAAAGCTACTGGGAGAACCAGGTGAAATAACAACTGAGTGTGGTGCCGGGCACAGAGTAAGCACTCAACTCGCTTGAGTTTTCAATGATGTGCCATAATATTTTGAACTATTAACTAGCAATTCCTCCCCATCCTATCTTTCCTCCTACCCATCTTTTCTTCCCCATCAGTCAACGCAGCAAGCTCCCTTCACTGCCTCTGGGAAGGGATGCTATCTCAGGTTGGGTTCTCAAAATAAGGATGTCATTACAAGGATCTTATTTGGGAGGTGATCCCAGGAAACGCTCATAGAGAAGCAGGAAAGGTGGGGGTAAGGAAGCCAAGTGTGTCATTGAACAAGTCCCACGGTGGGCAGAGGAAGATCAGTCTGTCTGGGGAACGCTGAGAGATCACATGGAAGACGTGCCTCAGTTACCCCACGTGGGGGCCAGGGAGCTGTCACGATCGAGGGTCACTCTTGAGAGTGATGATATGCTGGCATGTCCGGCTGGCTGAGTGGATGTGCTGAGCCAGCCCTGGTGCCCCCAGAAACCCATCGGGCACAGCAATGCTGCTCACAACTGGTTCCAAAGTGGTCAGTGCAGCGGGACGTAGGATGGGCAAGGCTTCTGTTGCAGTTGCTGGGCAGAAGCCGAGTAAGGACTCCTGAATTCCACAGCCCAAAGCCTAACGGGAAATCTGATGAGGACGAGCCAGTTCTCCCAATGCTCGGGTTATGACAGTCCCCGGGTCGGGAGGAGGTGAGAAGGAGGAGAGTCAGGACGGAGGAGAGGAGACCCTCCAGCTTTGGCTTCAGTGGGGAGTTGGGTGGAGGGGTGACCTGGACTCCATTCCATGGAACTATAGCCAGAGGCCCCAGGACAAAAAGGAGCCACAGCCCCCAGCATGTGTCCGGGGGAGGGACAGAGGAAGCCCACAGGATTCTAGCACCTGGAGCCATGCAGCCCCAGAATGCATTCCAGAGCACCCAAGAGGGGCCCAGAGTGACAGGACAAAGGGTCAAAACCAAAGGTGAAGCTGTGTGAATGGGGTCTCGGTGGGAGCCTCCCTGGGTTGCTGAGGGCTGAGTGCCACCTGGCACCCCCACACCCCTGCCCTGGAATAAGACCACCCTCAGAGGAAAGAGAAATGAAGCCCAGGACTGCCTGCCTCGGGGTGGGAGGAACGGGGCTTCAAAATAGAAATTCCAGAAAAAGAGCGCCACATTTCTGACACACCTGCCGCGATTATTATTTTGCTCTCCCCGCAGCCTGTTCTGTGATCACAGCAAAATCGACACCTTTTAGTAGCAGCTGATCCCTGCCGGCAAGATAACAAGCCAACTCACACCTCCCCCCAAGGAGATGGCACTTTTCTCAGGAAAACCTCAAAGGGCCGCCGCTAATTTTTCTCACTCTGAATCGAGGAGATGCCGTTCACATTATCCCCACTGGCCTGATGGGAAAATGGAGGGACCGGGTTGGGAAGGTGGGTGTGTCAGGGAAGGTTCTGGGAAGACCGCCTAGTCAGATAGACTCATTGTCAAGTGCTCACCCCCATCACACGAAGAGCTGAAGGGGGCCCTCCCTCCCTCCGTTCTCCCTACGTGTGCGGCTCCCCACCTCCCCCGAACCCCCAAGCTAGCCATACTCCTTGGAGCGAGTGTATAGCTTTATGAGAGGTGAACAGAGGAGGGAGAAGCTGGAAGGGAAGAAGTGACTATTTCCAAAGCCCCCGTTTTCAGAAACGACCCATAAATTGGCCTGGGCAAAGAAAGAACATGGAAATGCCGCAAATTGGTTTTAGAAATTCATGTTTGGGGCCCTGAGAGAGAAGACCACGGGAAAATGTGCTAAACGCGTTAGACAGATTGGACTTTTGGCAAGACCCTGGTGCTGAGATTGTTGTTTCAGTCCATCCTGCATCCGCATCACTTGCTGTGCCATGTGGGGACCACTCAGGCCGTCACCTCCTGCCCAGCCCTGGGTTCTGGGGTCTATTTTGCTGGAATATCATTACTTTAAAGGGAACTATGTGCACAACGTGAATGTACTCAGGGCCACTGAACTGCACACTTAAAAATGGTTAAAATGATAGATTTTGTGTTATGTATATTTTACAACAATTTTTAGAGAGTAAAAAAAGGAGGGAGGAGGGAACTATATCATTACCCAATGAGCCAAAAACTTGCATTCATTCAGAAACCTGCACAGGTGTTTATAGCAGCTTTATTCATTGTTGCTAAAACTTGGAAGCAACCAAGATGTCCTTCAGTAAGTGAGTGGATAAACAGACTGCGGCCCATCCAGACAATGGAATAGTGTTCAGTGCTAACAAGAAATGAGCTATCAAGCCATGAAAAGGCTCAGCGGAACCTTAAACGCGTGTAACTAACTGAAAGAAGCCAATCTGAAAAGACTACACACTGCATGATTCCAACTCTATGATGTTCTGGAAAAGGCAAAACTATGGAGACGGTAAAAAGATCAGTGGTTGCCAGGGGTTTGAGGGGAGGGAGGGAGGGACAGAGGGAGTACAGATGAGTGTCACGGCAGTGAAACTACTTGAGTGACACTATAATGGTGGATACATGTCATTATACATCTTTCAAAACCCGCAGAATGTGCAACACCAAGAGTCATCCTAATGTAAGCTATGGACTTCAATTAGTAATAATGCATCAAAATTGGCTCATCGATTACAACAAAAGCACCATACTAATGCAAGTTGCTAATAACACAGAAAACCGTATGGGGGATGGGGGTGAGGCGGCGTATGGGAACTCTCTGTACTTTCCCCTCATTTTTCCATAAACCTAAAACTGCTCTAAAAAAATTGTCTATTAACTTTAAAAATTAAAGGACTCAAAACAATTTTTAGAAAAGACGTCTATCCTCACCAGCCAAGAAATGCAAGGTGTATGCCGTGAGGCCACATTTTGCCTGTCAGTGTAAAAAAAAAAAATGCCAACAAATAAATGCTTGTAATAACTGGAGAAAAAAAGGCAGGAGGACACTATCATTACCAAAAAGAGAAGATTATTTTTTTTTCTAAGAGCTATTAAAATAAATACCTAACTACCAATCTTTTAAAATCTATATCTGTGGGCCACTCATACGATCTGGCATACCCCAGTGGTATGGTCCCATACTTGGGGAATGTGCCTCTAATTTAAGACCTTGACCCGGGACACCTTCAGGCTAGACCCTCCAGATAGATCCGATCATCTTCCCTTTGCCCTAGGCCTCTGAGGTTGCAGCCATGGGCTCCCTGGTCCTCTGGTGTCCACTCCTGGCAGGTCAGAGGTAGGAGGGAGGAGAGGCAGGCCAGAGCTGGTTCAGAAGTTGCTCTCTCCCTCTACTGAAGGCCACAGTTTTGTAGGTGGTGTCTCCAGGTCCCAGTTACGGTCCCCACTCTGGCCTCTGGGGAAACACTGCCCACTGCTGCCAGACTTCGCCCCCTCATTAAACTCCCCTGAATACCCGCTGGTGGGCATCTGGGCCTGCGGGGACCCAAAGCAAAATTACAACTTAAATGATGTTCATGGATGGGTTTTCCCAGAAAGCGAGAGCATCTCTGACTTTCGTCAGATTCTACAGTGGTCTGGAAGGGTCTATGAGAGCAGGACGACCTGGCTCAGAGCACAACCTCTCTGAAAGCAGAGTCCCTCCTCCATAGCTGCTCCAGGACCAGATAGGGCCACTACGGTTCTCACTACAACTTCACCCAAATTAATTCTCCTTGGTGACAAAATGTATTTTGCTTAAACAAATTGAGATAACTGAGAAAGCCACAAGAGAATTTACAAACAAAAACACGGTGTGCAGAAGGTGTGTGCAAGTCAGGGAAGAGCGTCCCCTGCAATTGCCTAATTTTCATACACAAACTACGTGGTTTCCCTGTAGATGGTCAATAGGTTTCAGACGTTTGGAGGAGAAAGCCTGATGTCACAGTGGCTGCAGCAAGATGAGGGGCTGCCGTCCCTGCCTGGCTGCCCAGCGCCTGGGGGCCTCGGTTGGAGAAGGAACTGCCCTCCACATTCAGTTCCAGGTTTGCCTCTTACCCACTGTGTGACTTCAGCTAGTTCCTTAAGCTTCAGGATTCTCATTTGTAAAATGGAGATAAACACGGAGGATTAAACAGATGTTATCTACAAGCATGTATCATCGTGTAAGTGCAAAATGGGAGAGATCTGCTGAAAATTATTAATACGCTTTTCTCATTTTTCATTTTCCGAGTCGATCCATTTCACCTTGGTCAGCGTGAGGCATCTATCGGCCTAAAGGGAGACAAGGACTTTTACAGATTCTCAGCAGATGTGGCTGAACCTCATACAGTGCCTACCAGGTGTCCGCCACTGAGCCACGGGCTCTACATGTACCAAGTCAGGGACCAGCAAGACAACCCCACCAAGAAGGGGCTGTCGCTGTCCCTGTGATGGGAATGACGCACTGAGAGATGGAGAGATTTTCCCAAGGTCAAGTTATTGGGAAATGTGTTCCTTCCTCAAGAAAGAAGACAGAAAGAACAAGGTAAGGGTCAGTTTCCAGCAAGAAAATCAGATTTCTGGTAAGACAATAATCTTGAGAGCAGATATGGTTGTTGAGAGTGAAATGTCTTTCAAAATTGCCTTCTCTCTTCATTTGACATTTCCAGCTCCCAGGCAGGAGGACCTGTGCCCGGAGTTCTTCTGCAGCAGAGAGAAGATGCCCCTTCTAACAGCGACTTGGCAAAGATACGGGTCTAGCTGCTTGATGGTTGAAGGAAGCTGTAATGTAAGGGAAGCACAGTGGGTTGAATTGGGACCCCAAAAGCATACGCACACGTTCCAATCCCCGCTGCCTGTGAATGTGACCTTTGTTGGAAATAGGGCCTTTGCAGATGTAATTAAGTTAAGGATCTCAAAACGAGAGCATATCAGATTTAGGGTAAGCCCTAAATCCAATGCTTGGTGTCCTTATAAGAAGAGAGGGCAAAGAAGTACAAGAGAGAAGACCACGGAAGATCCGTGTGACCACAGAGGAAGAGACTGGAGTGATGCAGCCACAAGCCAAGGAACACCTGGAGCCATCAGAAGCTGAGAGATGCAGGAAGGCTCCTTCCCCGAAGCGTTCAGAGGTGCACAGTGCTGCCCACACCTTGATTTTGGACTTTCAGCCTCTAGATCTGTGAAAGAAAACGTTGCTGTTGTTTCAGCCTCCCAGTTTGTAGGACTTTGTTACAGCAGCCACGGGAACCTAACACAGGAAATAAAAGAAAATGCCACTCTTTTCCTAGCCCTGGAAGATGCTGAGGAGGGCACGGCCCAAATGAGGAAGGCAGAGCGGGGAGTCGGGTTTCAAGCATGAGAGCAGAAGGTGTCAGTCAGGACAACACCAGGACTGCTGCCCAGCTCCCAGGGAAGGAGCTCGGGCAGAGGGCCCCAGGGCTGAGCAGGATGGCTTGGAGCTCACAGAGTGCTGAGAAGGGGCACCTGGTAGGAAGAACAGCTCTGTAATGAGAGCCCCCAGTGGACCAAGTGGACTGCCAGGTGCCATCTTGAAGACATGGGGGTGGTGGAGGGGTAAAAGAACACCAAATGTGGGGACAGGAAGGAAACCGGCCAGCTGTGTAGTTTGCTTGCTGAGTGGTTTCAAGAGAGGGCTCTGGAGGCGGAGTCCATATGCCGCCCTGCAGTTAGGAGTGCTATGACCTCAGACGACCTGCACAGCCTCCCTGTGATTCAGTTTCTTCATCTGTAAAATGGGGGAAACAGTAACACCACCCACAGGGTCCTGTGAGAGTTGAATGACTTCTAAACGTGCCTGGCCCAAAGCACAAGCTCAAAAGAATCAATAAATACATATTAGCTTCTTTAAATTTCCTCCCCCCAGCCAGGGAGTAGGGCTTTGGAAAAGATCTAGAGTTACAGGAAAGGGAAGGAACATTTTCTCCCAGATATCCAAGTTGTAGAGTGAGTCACGTTTTTTCGTGCAGTTGAACTGTCTCTGAATCATTACACTTAATGGCTGCATAATTCCATCATTGGCCCCGGGTGGCCTGGTATCCTGAACACTGCCTGGCAGATAGTAGATGTTCAATAAATATTTATCAAATGAATGGAGTACAGCCTCAGAGAAGACTATCCAGATAGGGCCTAACTTAGGTGAAGAGCTGTGTCAGCCCACAGCAGGCCCAGTGAGGTCTTAGGAGTCTTGTCAGGCCAAGACCCACCCAGTGACTCCCCACTCCATCCGCCCCGAACAGAAGAGATCAGCCACAGGCAACATCCCAGTGAAAGCCCAGGGGGAAGTTCCTGGCTCCTGGCTCCCCAACTGTCATATCCGAGGAGCAGGAAAGACTTACTTCCATGGACCTCCAGTCTGTCTAAAGAGATCCCTCACATAGTGTGGGCCAAGCCACGCTGCTCCAGTCTTTGATTTCTCAGAAACTCCCAAAGGTGTATACAGTGGAGCTCTCAACATGCGGTGAGGTTGAATTCAACTTCATGGGTTGGACAAAAAATAAAATAGTTTCAACCACTTGGCAATGCCCTTAGCCATCAGCTCGATGAGCCAATGCCTGGTTGGAATGAGGAGACTCGAAGCCCTGCTGGGCTCAACCCGCCTTGGCCTCACACCACGAGCGTCTCACCGCTGAGTGCAATTCCAGTGTTTGCAGCATTTTGGGACACAGTGTGCACCAAACATACAAGCCCCTATTGCATTTGTTGATTTTAAAAGGAAATGAGACAAGTTTCAAGACTAAAGGAAAAACTGGCTGAGTTGGAGGTACTGAAAAATACTGTTAGTAGGTTGCAAAAAATGGTCTCAATCCAAAGGGAACCCTTGTGCACTGCTGGTGGGAATGCAAACTGGTGCAGCCACTATGGAAAACAGTATGGAGATTCCTCAAAAAACTAAAAATAGACCCACCATATGACCCAGCCATCCCACTACTGGGCATCTACTCAAACAACTTGAAATCAACAATCCAAAGTAGCCTATGCACCCCTATGTTCACTGCAGCACTATTCACAATAGCCGAGACATGGAAACAATCTGAGTACCCAGTGACTGATGATTGGACGAAGAGGATGTGGTATATATACACAATGGAATACTATGCCGCCATAAAAAAAAAGACAAAATCATCCCATTTCCACATGGAAGGACCTGGAGGGAATTATGCTAAGTGAAATAAGCCAGACTGAGAAAGACAAACACCAGGTGATTTCACGCATATGTGGAATATAAACAAACACATGGACAAAGAAAACAGTTCAGTGATTACCAGGGGAAGGGGGGTCAGGGGTGGCATACGGGGTAAAGGGAAGCATCTATGTGGTGACAGACAAGAAATAATGTACAACTGAAATTTCACAATGATGTAAACTATTATGAGCTCAATAAAAAATAAAAAATGGTCTCAATCCTTCACGCCTCCCTGCTTCCACAGCCCTTGCAAGGAGACTTTGCCACTCTTCCCATCCAGAGCTGGAGACTTTCTATCCACCCTTCGATTCTGGGTCATAGAATGGCGTTAGCGATGCTGAGCTGGTTCTAAGCCTAGGGCCCAAGAACATTGCATGCTTCAGCTCCGCCTCAGCTATGAGAACAAGCCCAAGCTAGCCGACTGGAGGATGAGAGACTCTGTGGAGCTGAGACAAGCACTCCAGGGAGGCCCTCCTCATCCACCCAGTCCCGGGTGAACCTGGCTGCTGCCCACAGACACAGGAGTAAGCCCAGCCAAGACAAGAAGAACCACTCAACCCAGCCCAGCCTAAAATATCAACCCACGGCTAAATCAATGGTCGTCATTTTAAGCCACTATGTTTTGGAGTTGTTTGTCAGATAGCAAGAGCCAACTGAACATATAGTGTGACTTTCACATAGTGCCTGGCTAAGGAATTTTAAGACTAGTTTCAACCAGTGGTGATTTTTACTTTATCACATCCCTCATGGACTGTGACTCCACTGCCAGCCCACTCTTCCCAGGGCACATTGGTAGGAAAGATAACCACACCAGCATTGAGACAGGTCATTATTGATTAACCCCTCTGGAAATGGCATTGTACTTTCCATTTGCTTCAAATATCACAAGGTCTTGACATGCTTCAGACCTGAGTTTCTTCAGCTTCCCTTCTTCAACCACTGGTCACTCTTCCACGCTCACTTGGTGACAATGTCAGCCTCTGTGTCTGCTGATCTTTACCCTATTTTCTCACCTATTTCTTTGAAGGGCCTGGACAGCCCATAAATTAGCATTTTAACATATAGCAAGATTATCTTCCTTTGTTTCTTGGGGCAATCCAGCTCAAGCACTTGCATAATTTTTGATAGGCATTTTAGGTCAAAAACGTTTGCAGGAATGCAAAATAAACAGCTGGGAGAGAGGCCACAGCACACACAGTGGAGCTCTGACTGGGCAAGAGAGCGGACAGCACGGAGCTCCACTCTCCTTGACTTAGAGAACGCACTGTGGTCTGCCGTGCTGGGTCTCATCATTGTGGGCTGTGCAAGAACGATGGGGGCCCTCATGTTAACTAAGCACGAGGTTGATTTGGTAAAATAGTTTAAACAAAAAGTGGTGGAATGAATTAGCACTCTTCAGGATGACACTAAACGGAGTATACGACTATTCCAGTTTAGTTTCCACCCATTGAAAATTCATCTTTTCATCATTCAGGTGTTTACAGAGCATGTGCTCTGTGTCAGGTGCTGTTTTATGCATTGATCTCCTTCAGGGTACACCAGTAAACAAAAGAGCTTATGGGACGTACATTCTACTTAGAGAGAGAGAAGAAAGTTTTTAAAACTAAATTATACAATGTGTCAGAAAATGGTAACTGTTGTGGAAAAAATAGAGCATAGTAAGGAAGGATAGGAGTGTGGTGGAGGGAGGTGGGGAGGGGCCCCGGGCAGGGAAGGTTGCCATTTTAAATGGGATAGGTCAGGTGAGCCTCACCAGGAAGGTGATGTCTGAACAAACACAGGAAGCTAGTGATGGAGCAAGCCATGCTGGTGTCTAGGGGAAGAGGGTTTCAGGCAGGGGGAACAGCCAGTGCAAAGGCCCTGAGGTTGGAATATGCCTGGCATGCTCGAGATGCGACATACGAAATCTAAAAGAAATGCACCCACAGATACCAGCCTGCCCAACAATATTTTGCAATTCTTTCTGGGTAAATCTTCTATTTCCTTGAGCCTTTGTTTCCTCTACTGTAATATAGGGATAAAAATGTTTGTGTACAAAAGGACCTGAAATTGTAAATATGGAGGCACTGTTCTTAGCTAAATGACAAGTAAGAGCCTGTCTTTGTGACTGTTGGGGCTGTCATTCTCCTCTAAGGCAGATGAAGAAAGCATAGCTTAAATCTTTGTGGTTGGCTGAAAAACAGGGCTATCACAACCATCCAGGACCACCCCCCTTTTTCCACGAAACACAATGCTGAAGATGACCTTTGCTAGCCGTCATACATCCCAAGGGCAGCTCTTCCCACCACAGGCCTGGCCACGCTGTGGGTCCATCACGATCACTTGCAGCTTAGAACACGTAAAATGAAATGGTACATAACGCCACAATTCACGATCACCTGGTAAGCTGCAAACAGATTTGTTTGTGTATGATGCAAAATAGTATAATTCAGAATATTGTATTGGTGACGGTTGTTGTTTTATATAATTACATTAAATAGTCAGGAAAGTAGCAAACAGATGCAACGCTGAGTTCAAGGTGGGGTAGGACAGAGGGAGCCAAATCGGGATGGGACTCAGAGGATTACAAGAGTTAACCCCTACATATTAAACTGCCCACTTTGGAAACACAACCTAGGGATAGGCACTCTCTGTAAATGCACGCAGTGTGCACACTAAGCGCAATGCACGGATATACGTTTCAGGAGGCCTGTGGGTTTTACTCATAGAAGTATGTCAGTTAGGACCTGCAAAGATGATCTTCTAGCTGCAGACTCACAGTTGACAAGAGATCATGCTCCTCAAACTTCGTCTTTCAACAGTGCCGTCTTGGTTTTTTAATTAAGGTACAATTTACATACTGTGCTATTCACCCTTTTTAATGTGTAAGTCTATGATAGACAGATATAGTTGTGTAATCACCAACAGAATCAAGAGACAGAAGAATGCCTTTCCCCCACAAATTACCCCATACCTCTTTTGGTCAACCCCTTCCGCCACCCGAGCCCCTCGCAACCAGAGATCTATTTTTGTCCCTATAGGTTTGCCTTTTCCTGGATGTCATATACATGGAGTCATAGACTATGTAGCTATTTCAGTCTAGCTTCTTTGGCCTAGCGTAATGCCTCTGAAATCCATCCAAGTTGTTGTGTGTTTCAGTAGTTCATTCCTTTTTATTGCTGAGTAGTATTCCAGCATGTGAGGGGGCCAGAGTTTGTTTATCTGCTTCCCCTCCCTGCTGGATGCTGTCTGAGGAGGTGCAGGTGGAGAGCCAGGGTAGTCACCATCGCCCAACAGCAGCGAGGCCACCCTTGCCCACGATGTCAGTGGAAGTCACATGGGGAGCAATAACAAGGCATCCTGTCTCTCCCAGGTCTTCCTGTCTCCCAGGGAGATGTCACTGACAGCCCATCGAGGAGGCAGCACTGCCACTCTTACAAGCAGTAATGAGGAGCTTCTCTGGGGGGTCAACAGAGACTAAGTGGGCAACCTGGACTTCTATCCACTCTCTTCCCCTGCTGAGCAGTATCAGAGGAATCCAGCCAAAACAGAAGGTTTAATAAATCCAGACTCTCATAATGTAGCACCCAAAATACCCAAGTGCCAATCAAATTCATTTGTCATACCAAGAACCAGGAAGATTTCAAAACAAGTGACAAAAGACAAGCCACAGATGCAACACCAAGATGCAAGAGATTTGGGATGATCTGGCAAATGTTTTAGAGCAGCCATCGTAAGTATGTCTCAATAAACATTTACAAATGTGTGTGAAACAAACAAAAAACAGAAAGTCTCTTCAGAGAAATAGAAAATAAAAGAACAACAAAATGGAAATTTTAGAAAAATTGAAAAATACTATAACCAAAATTTTAAAAACTCAGTGGATGGGCTCAACAGCAGAATGGAGGGGATAACAAAAAGGATTCACGAACTTGAAGGACAATAGAAATCTCCCAATCTGAACAACAGAGAGAAAACAGGCTGAGAAAACAGAACCTCAGGGACCCGTGGGACTGACAAAAGATACAACACTCATGTCATCAGAGTCCTGTGAGGAGAGGAGAAAGAGGACTGGGCTAAAACAGCACTCAGGGAAGTAACAGCTGAAAACTTCAATCTGGCAAAAGACATCAACCCTTGGATTTAGGGAGCTAGTGAACCCCAAACAGGGTAAACTCAAGGAAATGCTCACAACACACATCATATCTGAACTCTAAAGACAAAGAAAAAATTCTTGAAACGCTGAGAAAGAAATGACATCTTGCCTATAGGGAAAAAACCATTCTAATGACAGCAGGTTTCTCATCAGAAATTCGGAGGCTGGGGGCTGGCCTGGTGGCTCAGTGGTTAAGTGCGCACGTTCCACTTCTTGGCAGCATGGGGTTTGCTGGTTCGGATCCCGGGTATGGACATGGCACCGCTTGGCACACCATGCTCTGGTAGGCGTCCCACATATAAAGTAGAGGAGGATGGGCATGGATGTTAGCTCAGGGCCAGGCTTCCTCAGCAAAAAGAGGAGGATTGGCAGTAGTTAGCTCAGGGCTAATCTTCCTCAGAAAAAAAAAGAAAAAGAAGAAAAATTTGGAGGCTGGAAAGAAGCAGCACAACATTTTTCATGGGCTGAAAGAAAAGAAGTGTCAACCCAAAATTCTATATCCAGGGAAAAGATCCTGCTTGAATGAAGAGAAAGCAAGACCTTCTCAAATAAAGAAAACAAAGACAATTTGTCACCAGCAGACCTACCCTATAGGAATGGCTAAATGAAGTTCTCTAAACAGAAAGGAAATAATATGAGAAAGACACTTGGAACATCAAGAAGAAAAAAGAACAATGGACAGAGTAGAAAATGTAGGTAAATACGATATTGTCTTTTCAATTTTCCAAGTGATGTTTGACAGTCGAAACAAAAATAACATTGTCCAATATGGTTCTAAATGTACGTGGAGAGAGGCAGCCCTGATGGCCTAGCAGTCAATTTCAGCGCACTCTGTGTCAGCGGCCCGGGTTCAGTTCCCAGGCGCGGAACCACACCATTCATCTGTCAGAAGACATGCTGTGGCAGTGGCTCACGTACAAGAATGAGAAGAACATACAACTATACACAACTATGTACTGGGTCTTTGGAGTGGGGAAAGGAAGAAAAAAGGAGGAAGATTGGCATCAGATGTTAGCTTAGGGTGAATCTTCCCCTGAAAAAAAAAATGTATGTAGAGAAAATATTTAAGACAATTATAAGTGGGGGAGGGTAAAGGGAGGTAAAGTTTCTACATTTCACTCCAACTGGTAAAATAGTGACACCGATGGACTGTGTGAGTTCCCTATCTGTAACATAATACCTAGAGCCGCCACACAATCAAGATGAGGATATCCTGTGGAAGCTGCCAGGACCGCAGGCCACAAACGTGCTCCCTCTGCAACCACACAGCCTCGGGCTGTAGAGGATGTGTCTGCAGCCTTCTTGACAGTGAAACTGGGGCCCTGTGCAGCCAAAGCACAACCCAGCTGTGTCTGGGGGTCCACACAGAGTGGCCGCTCCCTCTGCCAGCCCTACCTCCCTCTCTGCGGCCCATGGACTCAAGGCCTCTGTCCCCACTGGTGTGCAGACTCCTAGTGAGCACCCACGTCTCCTGTTGTCCATCTCCTGTGTCCTCCCCGCACTCGAGAGCGTTGTCTGCTGTTTGCCCAGCAACTCCAGACAAGCTCCAGTCTGGCTAAACCGGCCAACTTCTGTGCTCTTCCATGGCCAAACCACAGCTTCTCCAGTGAGGTCTGAACCCTTTCCAAGTCTGCCCTTTCTCGAGTGCTCTCTCTCAATCCTAGGGTACCATAGAGAGTTTCCTTATATCTCAGATTGACTCTTTTATTTCAGTGAATCACTCTGATGGCAAACTTCCCAGGGTGACCTACTGTGTGGCTTCTATATCCTGATTAGACACAGACTACTACAGAGTTGGTACTGAGAGTGGCCCCACGAGCTAGATCCCTAAAGATGGGATCTGAGGATTGACTTAGTTGTACCCTTGGTCCTGAGTGCGATGCTGAGCTCTTTGCCAATGAGAAATGTGATGATTGTAATCATGACATGCAATGGCGTCAATTAATCAAGCCATCACCTGTGGTTGACTGTGATAAAGTGCCAAGCGGAGCACTTGCTTTGGGGGCTCAAGTGGCTTCTGCTCTTCCTGTATGACAGTAATGATGACCATAAGGGCTGTGGTGTGAGATGAATTGAGTGCCCTTGAGCACTTACAGAGAGAAAATGACAAGCTCGGGTCCGTTAACTCCCACCTCAAGTCATGGTCTGAGGATCACACAGCTTCCGTGACAGCCTTAAAAGAATCTTTTATTCCTTGTAGCCACATGGCTGACATTGCTGAAAATCAAACACAGAATTTAATGGTGCAAGTTGCTGAATTAGAATAGCAGCTGAATTCATAGTCTCGCCAAGTTTCTTCTGTGAAAATTAGGGCATCAATCGGGTAAGAATGAGATCCTGAAGCTGGGAATAAAGATGTCTTGTTGGACTTAGCTAGAGAAACTGACACTGCTGGCCCCCAAGTCACTCTGAGCCTCTCTTCCCAGTAGCAGTATCTTCCCCCGCAGTGACCCAGAAGACTGGTCCTCCTCAGTGTGAAAATCCGGTGATACCCTCACTTGGGGAAGATACTTTGAAGGGGGATGCTCATTCTGCTCAGAACCCCACCACAACCACCCCCATTGCCAGCAGACCCATAATTAGAGTCAGGTCTCACCTTGATGCAAGGGGACAGGTACACACCATGACCCAGGAGGAAACAGCTTATGCTCCAAAAATGTTAGAGGCCCTTACTAATAAAAATCAGCAGAAACCTGAGGAACATTTGTGTAGGAATAGATTCTAAGGGTGTGACACCAAAAAGGGCAGAAAACAACACCAGCGATCAGGCCAAATTCATTAACTTGCTAGAGATCCTCACTTTAATGCACTAGTTGTGCAGCTGGATGGGGTTTACCAGGTTACCTCGTTGGCTGACTGAAATTTGGACACAACAGTGACCTGTATTTAATGAGGCTGGGATGCCAGAGCTTCCAGGTGTGATGTGGAGGAGGGAGTCCAAAAGCTTAGGTGAACAGGAATGCTGGACTGGAAGTACCATGTGCAGCCTTCAGACCCAAGCCACCCCCCCCACCCCAAAACTACAATGCTCCGAAGGGTTTCCTTTCACCAGGACATTGAGAAATACGCTAGCCGGGGGGGGGCACACGCATCCCTGAAAAGCTCTGTGGTTGTTCTTTTTTAGGCCAAGTATGACTGCAGGGGATGCCACCCTTGAGATGGGCTCCCTGGTTTCAATGGGAGGATGGAATCCCAGGATATCAGAGGCCAAGTGGCAGCACTTAATTGTCAAAGGGAAAATGAGCATGCCAACCACAGGACAATAGGGACAAGCTAGGAGTCAGAATTCTTTGGGTCACAGAGACCTTCAGCAGCAGCTGATTGATGAAGCGTCCCTAGGAGGGAAATAGTCGGTCAGCCTATTAGGATATTGCTTGATCCATATAACAAAAAACACTCTCAGTACGGTAGCTAGTACCCTGACTTGAGTCACCACATAGAGAATCACAGCCTGTCCCAGTTTTCAGACTTAAGTAAGTTCACAGACCCAGAGGCCCTTGATTGAGGGAAGCCTGGGTCCCCTTTAAAAAGGACCCTATACTGTTTATTGCCACAGAGACACACTAAGTCTTCTCCTAGCCACCCCCCAAAGAGACCTACGGCCACATACTAGAGTGGCTGTAATTTGGGAAAAAAGTAAATACTCAAACTTCTCAGGGATTACGAGATACTCCAAGAGATAAAGAACCCAGAGCAGGAAGAGAACCCAGAGGGTCTGCCGTGAGGGCAAGGGAAATATGGAATGGGCAGTTGAAGAAGAAGGTCATAGACATGAACTGCAACCTCACGGCCAATTACAGAAATTCATCACAGTAGCTTTGTGTACAATCTCCATGCACATTATATGAATGCATTTATTTACTTACATCATCATTCTCTACTTCTTTCTCCTTCTTCATATTTCTAAATTTTATACATGAGTTATTGGAGGTTAACTTTACAACTTAATCTTTAGGGAATAGAATACTCAGTGAACCCTTGACTAAGTTTGAGGAGTAATTAATATAACCCATGATGGATACGATGACTGGGTCTTCTCATTTTTGAAGATAAGTGAGAACCTCACTTGCAAGAAGGATAGATGTACCTGGTTGGGTAGAGACATAGAGTTGTCTTATTGTTTTAAGGAAGTTCCAATGTGTGTAAAAGGGTGCATATGGAAGCTGCGTAGCCAAAGAGATCGACTGTGTCAGTTATTGATTTATTGCCTCTCAGCTCTGAAAGCACCCTTCAACATATGCTGTATGATAAACAATGCAATTCCTTTAAGCTTTTCCCCTTTAAAGTGGGCACAATGCTCAGTTTACTCAACAGAGGATGCAGGAGAGAAAGGCTTCCTGCAATTTCCAGCAGTGGCCAGGGAGAACGTCAATGGTATGGGTGTGAGGACATGTGCTGGACCCTGCCCCTGCCAATTGCCCCAGATACACTCCCTGTGCAACCTCTCAGCCTCAGCCTGGCACTAACATGCCTGCAGCCCCCACACGTGGAAACCAAAGCTCCTGCTTAGCCTGCACACAGCCTGCCCGTGATGCAGAGTGTGCACATGGATGTATAGCTCCTTCTGCCACCCCATGCAGCCTGCACACAGCCCACATGTGGCCAAGGCTTCCACAGAGAACCAGTCCACCTCCAACCCATGCAGCCCATGAGCTCCAACAGCCTCTGTTCCCACTGGTGTCCAGACTCCCAGTATACACCCTCATTTCCTATTGTCTATCGTCTGCTTCCTGCTCTCATTCCAGAGTGTTGCCTGTTGTTTGCCCAGCAATTCCAGACAAACTCCTGTCTGGCTAAACCAGCCAACTCCTTTGCTCTTCCATGGCCAAACCACAGCTTCTTCAATGAGCTCTGAACCCCTTTCAAGTCTGCCCTTCCTCTCAGTCCTGGAGTACAGTATAGAGTTCTCGTATGTCTTATAGTCACTCTTTTTTAGAGTTAATAATTCTTATTGCAAACGTCTCTTGTTGAACCTACTATGTAGCTTCTACTACCTTTGGGTCCAGAGTGCTACACCAAGATAGAGCACATCCCGGGCCATAAAACAAATCTCAGCCAGTTTAAAGAATTGAAATCATACAGAGTATGTTCTCTGACCATACTGGAATCAAACCGGAAATCGATAACAGAAGCATGACAGGAAAATCTCCAAACACTTGGAAACTAAACAACACACCACTGAATAACCCATGGGTCAAAGAAGAAATGTGAAGGGTGAACAAAAAATACATTGAATGAACGAAAATGAAAATACATCTCAGAATTCGTGGGACACAGCTAATGCGGTGCTCAGAGGGAAATTTATAGCATGAAATGGTTATATTAGAAAAGAGAGAGGGTCTCAATTAATAATCTAAGCTCCTACCTCAATAAGCTAGTAAAAGAAAAGCATAATAAACTAAAAGCACATCTAAAGAAGGAAATAATAAAGATAAGAAATCAAAGATTATACACCATGATCAAGTGGGATTTATACCAGGGACACAGGGATGGTTCAACATCCGCAAGTCAATCAACGTGATACACTACATCAACAAAATGAAAAACAAAAACCACATGATCATCTCACTAGATGCAGGAAAAGCATTCGACAAGATCCAACACCCATTTATGATAAACACCCTCAATAAAATGGGTATAGAAGGAAAGTACCTCAACATAATAAAGGCCATATGTGACAGACCCACAGCCAACATCATACTCAATGGACAAAAACTGAAAGCCATCCCTCTGAGGACAGGAACAAGACAAGGGTGCCCACTTTCACCACTCCTATTCAACATAGTACTGGAGGTGCTGGCCAGAGCAATTCGGCAGGAAAAAGAAATAAAAGGAATCCAAATAGGTAACGAAGAAGTAAAACTCTCGCTGTTTGCAGACGACATGATCTTATATATAGAAAACCCCAAAGAATCCATAGAAAAACCATTAGAAATAATCAACAACTACAGCAAAGTAGCAGGGTATAAAATTAACGTGCATAAATCAGTAGCATTTCTATACACTAACAATGAACTAACAGAAAAAGAACTCAAGAACTCAATCCCACTCACAATCGCGACGAAAAGAATAAAATACCTTGGGATAAACTTAACCAACGAAGTGAAGGATCTATACAATGAAAACTACAAGACTTTCTTGAAAGAAATTGACGATGACATAAAGAGATGGAAAGACATTCCATGCACATGGATTGGAAGAATAAACATAGTTAAAATGTCCATACTACCTAAAGCAATCTACAGATGCAATGCTATCCCAATCAGAATCCCAAGAACATTCTTCACAGAAATTGAACAAACAATCCTAAAATTCATATGGGGCAACAAAAGACCGTGAATTGCTAAAGCAATCCTGAGCAAGAAAAACAAAGCCGGCGGAATCACAATCCCCGATTTCAAAACATACTACAAAGCTGCAGTGATCAAAACAGCATGGTACTGGTACAAAAACAGGTCCACAGATCAATGGAACAGAATTGAAAGCCCAGAGATAAAACCACACATCTATGGACAGCTAATCTTCGACAAAGGAGCAGAGGGCCTACAATGGAGAAAAGAAAGTCTCTTCAACAAATGGTGCTGGGAAAACTGGACAGCCACATGCAAAAGATTGAAAATTGACCATTCTTTTTCACCACACACCAAAATAAACTCAAAATGGATCAAAGACCTAAAGATTAGGCCTGAGACAATAAGTCTTTTGGAAGAGAATATAGGCAGTACACTCTTTGACATCAGTTTCAAAAGAATCTTTTCGGACACTATAACTCCTCAGTTGAGGGAGACAATAGAAAGAATAAACAAATGGGACTTCATCAGACTAAAGAGCTTCTTCAAGGCAAGGGAAAACAGGATTGAAACAAAAAAACAGCTCACTAATTGGGAAAAAATATTTACAAGCCACTTATCCGACAAAGGGTTAATCTCCATAATATACAAAGAACTCACACTGCTTAACAACAAAAAAACAAACAACCCGATCAAAAAATGGACAGAGGACATGAACAGACATTTCTCAAAAGAAGATATGAATATGGCCAATAGACACATGAAAAGATGTTCATCATCGCTAATCATCAGGGAAATGCAAATCAAAACTACACTAAGATATCACCTTACACCTGTTAGATTGGCAAAAACATCCAAAACCAAGAGCGACAAATGTTGGAGAGGTTGTGGAGAAAAAGGAACCCTCATACACTGTTGGTGGGAATGCAAACTGGTACAGCCACTATGGAAAACAGTATGGAGATTTCTCAAAAAGTTAAAAATAGAAATACCCTATGACCCAGCCATCCCATTACTGGCTATCTATCCTAAGAACCTGATATCAGAAATCTTGAGTCCGTTGCACCCCTATGTTCATCGCAGCATTATTTACAATAGCCAAGACGTGGAACCAGCCTACATGCCCAGAAACTGATGATTGGATAAAGAAGATGTGGTATATATACACAATGGAATACTACTCAGCCATAAAAAAAGACAAAATTGGCCCATTCACAGCAACGTGGATGGACCTCGAGGGTATTATGTTAAGCGAAATAAGCCAGTCAGAGAAAGACGAACTCTATATGACTCCACTCATAGGTGGAAGTTAGTGTATTGATAAGGAGATCAGATCGGTGGTTACCAGGGAAAAGGGGGGGTGGGGGGAGGGCACAAAGGAGGAAGTGGTGTACCCACAACATGACTAACAAAAATGTACAACTGAAATCTCACAAGGTTGTAATCTATCATAACATTAATAAAAAAAAAAAAGAAATCAAAAAAGTTGGAACAGAAAAATAACAGAGAAAGCCAATGAAGAAAAATCTTGCTCTTTAATAAGAACAATAAAATTGATCTTTAGAATCTCTACGAAAATTGAGAGAGGAAAAATGAGAGAAGACACAAATTATCAGTATCAGAAATGAAACAGCGACTATCACCACAGACCTGCAGACGTCAAAAGGACGATAGGGGAATATTGTGACTAACTCTATCCACGTAAATTTGACAGCCTAGAAGAAATGGACAAATTCTTTGAAAAACACAAACTACCACACTCAACATATTATGAAATAATTTGAATAGCACTATAACAATTAAGAAGACTGAATTTGTAATTTTAAAACTCCCAAAAAGGACATCTCCAGGTCCTGATGGTTTCACTGAAGAATTCTGCCTAAGGTTTAAAGAAGAATTAACACCAATTCTACAAAACCTCTTCCAGGAAATAGAAGAGGAGAGAACACTTCCCAAGTAATTGTATGAAGCTATGTATTACCCTGACATCAAATCCAGACAAAGACAGTAAAAAGAAAGAAAGAAAGAAAGAAAAGAAAGAAAGAAAGAAAGAAAGAAAGAAAGAAAGAAAGAAAGAAAGAAAGAAAGAAAGAAAGAAA